>NC_045439.1:48234906-48254059 GCF_002776525.5 Piliocolobus tephrosceles | reverse complement strand
AGAAAGAAAGAAAGAAAGAAAGAAAGAAAGAAAGAAAGAAAGAAAGAGAAAAGGCAAATCTCCTTTGATAACTTTCTGATTTTTGCCTTCCCCCAAAACGGATGAGCCCTTGATAAGGCTGCCAATTAGGTAAATTATTCTTCAGCTCCTTCTTGTCATATCCTAATTTGTATTTTTTCTAGTGTCACAGCTCCTCTCAAAGACCCAACACCAGAACGTGCACTGCTAATTGTCCAAGGTATTCCTTTAGCCAAGCAAAACCAAATGCTAAAGATTTTCTTCTCATCCATCAAACCCATCTATCCTGTGTCTCCTTTCCTAGAATTTTTTATCTTTTAATCTAAAACCTATTTCATGTTACAGAATTATGTCCTTTCCCAGGCATCATTTGCATTTTAACAGTGAAAACATAAGATATATTTAAATATTGACTACGTATTGAGTACCATTTTATGTTCAGCATTATGCTCTACCTCCGTTATCATACATGGTCAATTTCTGGATTCAGAAAGCTTACATTCTATTATATTAATAATTGCTATAGTAACATTATATATAAAAAGTCTCTTCAGGGTGCAGTGGCTCATACCTATAATCCCAGCACTTTGGGTGGCCAAGACAAAAGGATTGCTTGAGGCCAGGAGTTCAAGACCAGCCTGGGCAGCATAGTGTGGCCCCTTCTCTACAAACAAAACAAAAAATGAAAATTAGTTGAGCATAGTGGTATGCACCTGTAGTCCTAGCTACTCAGGAGGCAGAGGTGGGAGGATCACTTGAGCCCAGGAGTTACAGGCTGCAGTGAGCCAAAATCATGCCACAGCACTCCAGCCTGGGCAAAAGAGCAAGATCCTGTCTCTACAAAAAAAAAAAAAATTAAAGTCTCAGAACTCCTTAACTTGATATTCAATTGATTTTAACAATGGTGTCAAGACAGTTCAATGGGGGGAAATAATAGTGTTATCAATAAATGGTACTAGGACAACTGAATATTCACATTCAGAAGAATGAAGTTGGATCCCTACCTCACACCACACACAAAAATTAACTAAAAATTAATCAAAGACCTAAATGTAAGAGCTAACGCTATAAAACTCTTAGAAGAAACCATGAAGTAAATCTCAATTACCTTGTGTTATAGACTTAATTGTGTTCCCCTCCAACTTTGTATGTTGAAGCCTTGATTCCCAACATGACTATATTTGGAGATAGGGTCTTGAAGGAGGTAATTAAGGTTAAATGAAGTCATGAAGGTAGGGCCCTTATCTAATAGGACTGACGTCTTTATAAGAAGAAGAAAGGGCATGAGAGCTATCTCTCTCATCACACACACAGAGGAAAGGTCATGTGAGAAGGTAGTCATCTGGAAGTCCTAAAGAGAGGCCTTACCAGAAACCAATTCTGCTGGCACTTTAGTCTTGGACTTTTAGCCTCCAGAACTGTGGAAAAAATAAATTTCTGTTGTTTAAGCCACACAGTTTATAGTATTTTGTTGTGTCAGCCAGAGCAGATTAATATATACCTTGGGTTAAGCAATGATTTATTAGATATACAACAACAAAAGCATATGCAACCAAAGAAAAATAGGTAAATTGGACTTCACCAAAATTAAATATTTTTGTGCTTCAAAAAACGCCATCAGGAAAGTGAAAGATAACCCAAGCAATGGGAGGAAATATTTGAAAATCATGAATCTGAGAAGGGACTTGTATCCAGAATATATAAAGAATTTTGAATAGACATTTATCCAAAGAAAACATACAAATGGCCATTAAATATAAGAAAAGATGCTTAACCTTCTTAAACCATTAGGGAAATGCAAATCAAAACCCTAATGAGATACCTTATCACACAATCTAGGATAGCTACAATTTAAAAAATACAATTTAAAAAAATTGTTATTTAAAAATAACATAAACAACAACTGTTGGGGAGGATATGGAAAAATTGGAACCCTCATACACTGCTGATAGGAGTGTAAAATGGTACAATCACTTTGGAAAACAGTTTGACGCTTAAGCATAGAATGACTATATGACCCAGAAATTCCATGTTTAAAAGAATTGAAAACATATGTTTACACACAAACTTGTACATAAGTGTTCATACCAGCATTGTTTTTTGTTTGTTTGTTTGTTTGTTTTGTTTGAAACAGGTCTTGCTCTGTTGCCCAAGCTGAAGTACAGTGGTGCAATTTCAGCTCACTGCAGCCTCTGCCTCCTAGATTCATGCAATTCTCCTGCCTTAGCCTCCAGAGTAGCTGGGATTACAGGTGCGCATCACCATGCCCAGCTAATTTTTGCATTTTTAGTAGAGATGGGGTTTCCCTATGTTGTCCAGGCTGATCTTGAACTCCTGACCTCAGGTGATCTCCCTGTCTCGGCCTCCCAAAGTGCTGGGATTATAGATGTGAGCCACCGCACCTGGCCCCAGCATTGTTCATAATAGTTAAAAAGTAGAAACCTCCCCAATGTCCATCAACTGATGAGTGGATAAAAGTAATGTAGTATATCCATACAGCAGAATATTATTCAGCTATAAAAAGGGATAAAGTATTGATACATGCTAAAATATGGATGAACCTTGAAAACATCATACTAAATGAAAGAAGTCAGTCACAAAGACCACATATTGTATGTTTCCATTTATGTGAAATGTCCAGAAGAGCCAAAACTGTAGACAAAAAAGTAAATTAGTAGTTGCCAGGGGTTAAGGGGAATGGAGAATGGGGACTGACTGCTAAGGGGTATAGGGTATTCTTTAGGAGTGATCAAATGTTCTAAAATTAGCTTGTGGTGAGAGCTGCATAACTAGGAATATACTAAAAGTCACTGAATGATACACTTTAAGTGGATGAATTTTAAGGTATGCAAAATCTATCTCAATAAAGTTAAATATATGTACATACAACATGTATAATAATATGTGTGTATATATGTGTGTATATACATATACATACACACACATATATACAAACACACACATTTCTTTCCTTCTTTCTTTCTTTCTTTTTTTTTTTTTTTTTGAGACAGAGTCTCGCTCTGTCACCAGGCTAGAGTGTAGTGGCGCAAATCTCGGCTCAGTGCACCCTCCACCTCCTGGGTTCAAGTGATTCTCCTTCCTCAGCCTCCTTGAGTAGCTGGGACTACAGGTGTGCGCCACCATGTCCAGCTAATTTTTGTATTTTTAGTAGAGATGGGGTTTCACCATGTTGGCCAGGCTGGTCTCCATCTCCTGACCTCGTGATCCACCCGTCTTGTCCTCCGAAAGTGCTAGGATTACAGGCGTGAGCCACCACACCTGGCTTTTAACTTTTTATTTTATTTATTTTTTCTTTTTTTTCTTTTTTTTGAGACGGAGTCTCGCTCTGTCACCCAGGCTGGAGTGCTATGGCGGGATCTCAGCTCACTGCAAGCTCCGCCTCCCGGGTTCATGCCATTCTCCTGCCTCAGCCTCCCGGGTAGCTGGGACTACAGGCGCCGCCACCTCTCCCAGCTAGTTTTTTTTTTTGGTAGTTTTTAGTAGAGACGGGGTTTCACCGTGTTAGCCAGGATGGTCTCGATCTCCTGACCTTGTGATCCGCCCGTCTCGGCCTCCCAAAGTGCTGGGATTACAGGCTTGAGCCACCGCGCCCGGCCAAACTTTTTATTTTCTTGAGACAGAGTCTCGCTCTGTCACCCAGGCTGGAGTGCAGTGGTGTGATCTCAGCTCACTGCAACTCCGCCTCCCGGTTCACGCCATTCTCCTGCCTCAACCTCCCGAGTAGCTGGGACTACAGGAGCCTGCCACCGTGCTTGGCTAATTTTTTGTATTTTCAGTAGAGACGGGGTTTCACCGTGTTAGCCAGGATGGTGTCGATCTCCTGACCTCGTGATCCAGCCGCCTTGGCCTCCCAAAGTGCTGGGATTACAGGCATGAGCCACTGCGCCTGGCCTTTAACTTTTTTTTATAATAAAAATGCACTTTGAGATAAGAAATAAAAGTTCTTTAAAATAAAAGAAAGCAGAAAATATTATGGAACTATATTAATATTTAAATACCTAAACATTTAAAAATATATAGATATAACAAAACTTCCAGAAACAAAGTTAAAAGAGGAGTCAAACTGGAAAGATATCCATAAATTATGTGTCAGTGGGTAAATAAGAAAAAGAATACCCCAATATAAAAGCTGGCTAAAGTAATGAACTGTGATATATAAAAGAAGAAATGTGAATGTATTTCTGAATAGAAAAAAATACTTATCCTTGCCAGTACTCAAAGACATGAAAAAATTAAAGTAATTTACACTTTGTACTTGTTGAATGAGCAAAGATTAAAGTGAATAATCCAGAGTTGTGTCCGAGTCTGGAAAATGGATTATTTATCATGGTTTTGACAAGATAAATACAGTATAAACAGTTACAAAATTTTGGGATGGAAATTTCCAACTATATTCTGAAAGCCTTAAAATATAGCTTTTGACCAGTTGAGAATGTTTTTCTAAGAATATAATCAGATAATTGTACATAGTGTATGTTTAGCTAACAAAGATTGAAAAGATGCTTCCCTACACTACTAATCTGAGAAACTCCAATCAAAACAATATGCTATCTTTCATCCATAAGACTGTCAAAAATGTTAAGTTTTTGCAATGTCAAGCACTGGCAAGATTCTGAAAATAGATATATTTTGGTGTTTGAAAGCTAAATTGGTATAGAGTAGTCCCCCTTTATCTGTGAGGGATACGTTCGAAGACCCTCAGTGGATGCCTGAAACCTTTGATCACACCAAATCCTATATATACTGCTTTTTCCTCTATGTACATACTATACAGCATGGATACACTGGACAAAGAGATGATTCATGTCCCAGGTGGGAAGGAGTGGGACAGTGCAAGATTTTATCATGCTACTCAGAATGATGCACAATTTAAAACTTATGAATTATTTCTGGAATTTTCCATTTAATATTTTCAGACTGAGGTTGACTGTGGGTAACTGAAACCACAGAAAATGAAACCACAGATAAGGGGGGATGACTGTACTCACTTTGGAAGACAAATTTGACACTGCCTATTTTAAAAAATCCTAAATATACTCTACGACTCAATAATTCTACCTTTGAGTGTCTAACCTAGAAAAAATGTACACATTCACAAAGAAAAACATATAAACACATGCATGTTCATGTATTATTTGTAATAGAAAAAAACGGGGCAGCCTAAATTTCCACATGTAAGAGACAGATCAATAAGAGATATGAAGTTATAAGATAAAGGAATGAATTACATATATGTATAACTACATGGGAATGGATCTCAAAAAAATTTCTGAACAGGAAAAGCAAATTGCAGAATCGTATTTGCAGAACAACATTACTTATGTAAAAAACACAAGGCATTAGTAAATGTTTTTGATACATATATAATACAAATGTATAGAAATGGGTTGCACTATGTAGCAACTCAGTTATTTCCTCTGAAGAGAGAAGGGAGGGGACGAGAATAGCAAGTGGTGGCCACAGGGAATTTTCATTTTACCTGGAACAGTCTCACCTTTTTAAAAAAAAAAAAAAGAAAAAATATTTGTATATTTTTGTATTTTTTAAAGGAAGGATATTTGTATATTTATATATATGAAAAGGCTAGGAAATGATGCATTGAAACATTAGCAGTCATAATTCTGGGTAGTGGAAATTGAGTGTTGTTAGTTTCTGCGTCTACATTTTTGTTTATTAAAAATCCAAGCTCATCACTCAAAGAGATGCATATGAAAAATCTTTACCACAGCCTTGTTAATAAAAAGAAAATAAGGCCATAGGCAGTGGGTCACACCTATAATTCCAGCACTTTTGCTTGAGCCCAGGGGTTCGAGACCTGTCTGGGCAATACAGTGAGAACCTGTCTCTATAAAAAAAAGAAAACAAAAGAAAAATTTAAAACAACTTAAAAGTTCCAAAATAGTATGTTAATTAAATTATTTTATACCATAGAAGAAACTATTGTTAAAAATAATAGGCCAGGCACAGTGGCTTACGCCTGTAATCCCTGCACTTTGAGAGGCTGAGGTGGTGAATCATGAGGTCAGAAGATCAAGACCAGCCTGGCCAACATGGTGAAACCCTGTCTCTGCTAAAATACAAAAAATTAGCCTGACGTGGTGGTGTGTGCCTGTGGTCCCAGCTACATGGGAGGTTGAGGCAGATAAAGTGCTTGAACCCGGGAGGCGGAAGTTGCAGTGAGCCAAGATTGCACCTCTGCACTCCAGCCTGGGCGACAGAGCAAGACTCTGTCTCAAAAATAAATAAATAATAATACAGATGCAGACATTTAAAAACTAAAGCAAAGTTTAACATAATTATAAGTTTTAAAAAGCAAGTGCAAACAGAATTTATGTTAGGAATCCATTTTTGTGAAAAAGAAGCAAACATTTCCAAGTGATGAGTCCGTGGGTAACTTCCTTTTTGCACATACTTGCAGCACATCTCAGTTCAGACTAGCCACATTTCAAGTGCTTCTCTAAAAAGAGCTTTACTAATTAAGTAATAAAGTTAATCAAAGAAATAAATAGTCTATTGAGAATAGGGGAAAAAAGAGAAGTCAATATTAAACCTAGTATCACCCCAGGTGATACTCAATGTTTTAATTTAGCTTCTATAAATTCCTTTCATTATCATTTTAAAAACCTGTCTAGCAGCGGCTTTTCCCATGGAGACACAGAATTTCATGTTGCCGAATGAAATTTTCTAATGAACAAAAATAATTTGAGACAAAATTTCCTACTAAAATGCAAGTGATTTGTTGTGCTACCTCCTCACATGAGACAACTGACAACACAGAACAACAAGTTCCAGGTATAGGAACCTGAGTTCTGGTCCTCACTAGTTATTTCTAAATGATAGAGAGCCAGACCTCCTTCCCCAGAATGACCTAGAGTGCTTGTTAAAAATGAAGCTCCACCCGGGGCCTGACTCTTAGGATGTGCTAGGCCCTGTTACACACAGATTCCTATGCACACTAAAATTTGAAAATTTGTGCCAAAGACTCATCTCAAATTGCAATGATTTTTTTAAAGAAACTTTGATTCTTCACTAAAGTGCTGATCCTAACTAATTGTTATGAGGAGGATACACAGTAGAACCCTTGAGCTGGCTTTAAAAAATCCAAATACCAGTGGAAGCTATTGTTATCAGTCATACTGTCTCAGAGGTGGAGTTTCATTTTAAAGAGGACCAGAGACTGAAGGAAACGCTTCCAGCGTGGATCATCTTTAAGTAGTCCTAGATAGGAAAGATAATATGGGTGAGGGGATTTCTCTGCATCCAAACCACAGAGGAGACTGTGTAAAAAGCCAGGCCCAGGCCCATCAAATGGTGATCAACATGCCAGGACATGGATCAAACTCCCTAGAATGCAGAGAATGCCTCTGATCCACCAAAAAGAAAGTCTGCTTCTGACAAAGGACCCTCTTCAGTATTATGCACCTTAAGATGATAACAAGCATTGCTAAACGGCCTTTATGAAGACGTTTTAAATGGTTTTCCTGGCCTGGCGTGGTGGCTCACAACTGTAACTCCAGCACTTTGGGAGGCCAAGGCAGGTGGATCACCTGAGGTCAGGAGTTTGAGACCATCCTGACCAATATGATGAAACCCCGTCTCTACTAAAAATACAAAAATTAGCCAGGCATGGTGGTATGTGCCTGTAATCCCAGCTACTCCGGAGACTGAGACAGGAGAATGACTTGAACCCGGGAGGCCGAGGTTGCAGTGAGCCAAGATCGCGCCATTACACTCCAGTCTGGGCAACAAGAGTGAAACTCCATCTCAAAAAAAAAGAGGTTTTCACTATCCCTTTCCTGCCTGCAGCCAATTTCTGGCTATAGGAGGTGGCGATAGAACAGGAAAGCGAAGTGCTCCATCCTCAGTAAATGTGAGCAGTGGTACACACGGAGCACCCTCTGGGGTGGAATGTTCTAGACTTGCATTGCTCCCTCTGGTACCCACTGGCCACATGAAGTTATTGAGCACTTGAAATGTGGCTGGTCTGAACTGATATGTGCTACGAGTATAAAAAACAAACTGATGTTAAAGACTTAGTTAAAAAAAAAGTGTAAATGATTTCGTTATTTTAAAATTGTATGTTGAAATAATATTTTTTATATATCTGGTTAAATATATTATTAAAATAGATTTCTTCTGTTTCTTTGTACTTTTTAAACATGACTTCAAGAGAATCTTGAAGTACACGTGGCGGCTTGTATTATATTTCTGACAACAGTCCTCTCGACTGAAAAGGAAGCAGGTGCTGCCTAGCAAAAAAAATATAATAGACAGTGGCCACTCCGTTGCCATTTAACCTAGCCCAAACAGAAACATGGTTTCCTTTTGAAAATGTCTCAGTCTGACTTGCACTGAAGTTGCTAAGAGATTTCCCTCCTTTTCTCTGCTGAAGTTTTCTGTGGTGAAATGAGAGATGCACTCTTGTTTTCAGTCTCTCAGTTCCTCAAGATCGGGGACCATGTTGTACTCTATGTGTTCGTTGCATGGCTGCTCAGCCACTATGCCTGCAAGATAAAGATCTGCCATACAGCAGAGATGAACCACGTGATCACCATCAGTGCACACTCTCTTCTATTGGTTCCGCCAGATGGTTGCTCATCAGTATTTGTGGTTTTTCATTAGTGTTCACATTTGTAGATGAAGAATTA
Source organism: Piliocolobus tephrosceles (assembly GCF_002776525.5). Lineage (NCBI taxonomy): Eukaryota > Metazoa > Chordata > Mammalia > Primates > Cercopithecidae > Piliocolobus > Piliocolobus tephrosceles. Next base: position 48,245,372 of record NC_045439.1, on the reverse strand, counting down.
TTGCTAGTTGATGAGCATTTATTACTAATGAGTAAATCTGATCTACAGATGGTACTAGAATTCTGGTTAACACTGAACAATAATGCTCAAGGCAATTTAAGCACCAAAAGACACCGTTTTGTAGAAAACTTGGGGAATAAGAATATATATATATATATATATATTTGAGATAGAGTTTCGCTCTTGTTGCCCAAGCTGGAGTGGAATGGTGCAATCTTGGCTCACTGCAACCTCTGCCTCCTGGGTTCAAGCGATTCTCCTGCCTCAGCCTCGCAAGTAGCTGGGATTACAGGCACGTGCCACCACACCCGGCTAATTTTTTGTATTTTTAATAGAAATGGGGTTTCACCATGTTAGCCAGGCTGGTTTCAAACTCCTGACCTCAGGTGATCTGCCTGCCTCAGCCTTTTAAAATGCTGGGATTACAGGTATAAACCACTGCGCCAGTCAGAATATATTTAACTAGAAAAAAAGAAGCAATGAGATTAGAACTATAAATAGAATATACATTCAGTAATCGTAGAGGGAAGACCTTGATCTAGGAAGGTAATAGCTGGACAGAAAGAATTTCAGATGTGAGTATGGATTTTAGAGCTAAGACGTATCTTCCAAACTGGGGAAAGCCAGAAGCCATTGTAACTCTGTGTGTTTAATTACATATTGAGCACTTCTTATAAAATGATAAATAGCTTAGACATGTATCCATACGTCTGCAACATACCCCAGCACATATATGTGCACATGTGCATTCACACACACACACAGGTAGAGTTCACCTGACGTCACCCTCCTTATATGGCTGGAGGCTTCACCATTTCCATAAGAACCCCTTATGGGAAACGTGAAGATTTTCAAGTAAGAATCTGAAAAAGTTTAAAGGATTGTAATGTTTAATCTTGAGACATTTGTTTTTCTGGGGCTGCTTGTACCAGCGAGCAATTATCAAAACAAGGATTAGCTAAAATCCAGCTTTTGCCAGTTCAGGAAAATCTGTGGGTCAAAGGGAGGAGTTTTTGAAAATCACAAACATTTTTTGAGGGATTAAGCAATTCATTACCAATGTGCCTCTCTGTGGGACCTGCCCTGTTCCTCCCTATTCCAATATTCTTTGCTCCCAAACTCTTACTCTGTCTTGTGTGTGTGTGTTTTTTTTAATTTCATAATATACTGCCAATTGGAGATAACCTGAATTATAAGATTCCTAAAAATAAAAATAGTTCTGTGAATTTAGGGGCTATGCTATCAGTCCTTCACATAATTGTGTAAGTCTGTTCAATAACACCTGAGATGTTGTGTTGGAAAAATAAATGGATGGGCTGACTGCGGGGAGAAGGGAGCAAGTAATTTTTGGAATTTGTAGCACTTTAGGAGTTCAGACAGACCTGTAAAGGTGCCACAGTGGAGAATGCAGAGTGCCAGGAGGGAATGAGGGCCTTGTGAGAAGTCATAGCAGCTGTTGAGAGCAAGGCATAAAGGGAGGTGAGGGGAATGTTGAGGACAAACTCCACCTGGTTCCAGTTTTCCTAGGGTACCATAAATTGGCTTAGAAGAAGGATAATGTGTGCTGTTTCCTCCCTCATGCCTCTCATTCCTGCAAGGACTTCTCCCTTCCCCAACCACTCAGACCTCAGGCAAACAAGATCAATGCTATGACTCAACTCTTCTGGGATGCATTTGCTTTTGTTTTCTAGCCTGGGAACTTGATCACCATTTGTAACACTGATCTTTTTTTTTTAAGAAAAAAGAGATATTCCCTAATGCAAGTGGGGGAAGTGGGCATAAAATGGACTTTTAGGACAAAATAATTCTTAAGATATAAACAACCCATATACAGTCATAGATCATTTAACGACAAGATATGTCCTGAGAAATACATCATTAGACGATTTCATTGTGTGAACATCATAGAGTGTACTTATACAAACCTAGACGGTTTCACCCACTACACACCTAGGCTATGTGGTATAGCCTATTGCTTCTAGGCATTAGGAGCATGTGACTGTGCTGTGCAGCATGCTATGGTACTGAATACCACAGGCAATTGTAATACAACGGTATTTGTGTATCTAAACACATCTAAACAGGGAAGGTACAGTATTATAATCTTATGGGATGGTATTATAATCTTATGTGATCACCATATATGGACTGTCATATAAAGTATGTGGTATTATAATCTTATGGGACCATCATATATGTGGTCCATTGTTATGTGGCACATGGCTGTATATAATTTGCATCCTCTTAATAGCCTCAGGCTTCTAATAAAGTAGTTTTGTAAGTCTTGACATAATTAACCTATGACCCAGAATAAAGATAGTCCTTTAAAAAGATTTCATTTCATAAAAAAATTCTCTACATTGTCTTTAAGATTATTTTCATCATTATTTTGCAGATTCATAAAAATGTTTTTAAGGATAGCATGTGGGGTGCTGTGTGGTCAGGCAGTCTCAGTGCTAGTGCCACCATTCGGGAATTTTCTCTGCTTTTCATCTGATACCTACACCAGTCCCAGGCTGACTTCCTTTTCTTCCTGGTTCAAAACCACTACCCACTGCAAAACCTATCACCAAATGCCTCTTTCCTATTTGAGGGAAAATGCTCATCTCCTGAACCCACTAAGGAACTGGGATCCTCTCAGCTCATGATACAATGTCACCCTTACTTCTGCCCAAGTTGAGTACAATGACACATGCTTAGCATCTCCATTTCTAGAACCCAACAGCAAAATGAAATCACAAGGGAAAAATGCAGAGCATTGCATAGCAGTTAGAGGAGGGTTATTCTCTTCTATTACAAATGTAGCAAACCTGCACCTATATCCCCTGCATCTAAAATAAAAGTTGAAATTATTTAAACAAACAAACAAAAAACAAATACAAGGGGATGGGGATGCCAGTAAGTATTTAACAACTGGATCTGTGAGGGAAGCCCTAATTTGTAGCATTTGCAGATTTCTGTGTTGGAAATACTCCCATTATGATTGATGTCTTGCCACCAGTGTGACATCACTGAATATGAGGTTGGGGAGAGATGTATAGCAGCACATCATGACAGTACTTCCAGCACCCAGATTCAGAGGGACCACAAGAGCACAAATAATAGTAAAATGAGTAACAATTAACAAGTGATGAGCTTAGAGTATTTATTTCCTTTGTTTTCAATATAATTTAATTATGTTTATACCATTTAATTTTTAATATCAGCTGTGTTTAACAACTGGCTCACAAAATTTCTGAAATTTGACAACGGGTTTTGTGAGGCAGGGCCATGGGTTCCCAGCACACCACCGATGTGCATCCACCTTGAGCAGGGAACTCTTCACCTGCACATTAAGTAGTGATGTGCCTTGTGACAAGGCTTTCTGAAATGATGGCTGTAAGGATCTGCCACAAGTGAATTGGGACACAATCAAACACTTAAAATCCTATGTTCATCTCTGATACATCTGGGTTTTTGTTAGAGATTCCCACCCTAGCATCGACCTTACTCAAAGCTACTCAACTTGCAAATTCTAGCGGGCTTGTATCCAGAGGTAGTGTAGCTTCAAGCATAGTTAACTTACATGCATAAGTCAAGTGGGAGTTGACCCTGTTATTTCAGAATCACTGTTACACGTGTGTGAAAAGTAATGGGGTTATATTTTGCTTGCGTTAACTATGTTTAGATTTAAGTGAGTATAATTTTCTAAAACAATAACATAAATCCCAGAGAAGAAAACCTGTTACTTGCAGGAAAGCAAAGCCAGAAACAAGCATTCCACTATCTCCCTTTCCCCTTTAGCTGGGTGGTTAGTCTTCTGACAACCTAAAATATTATTTTAGGAGCTTGAGACATGGAGAGGGCACAGACAACCTGAGAGAAAAGGTTACAATCACAGTTTGGTGAAGAGAAAATACTCTCAAAGATAATATGCCGTGACATATTGTATTGAAGCGTGGCTTTCCATGAGAAATTCCACATCACAAGGTTCTCATGTAATACAGGACTAAAGTCGCCCCTAATCTTCAAATCCAGTGTCTAAGTGCTAGCACAACCTGCTGTGAAACAAGCCTCTTATATAAATCCTACACGCTGTAATATTTCTGCCACAAAACAGAATACATTTGCCAGGATAATTCCCAGCAAAGAAAGTTACAGAAACCAAAAGAGTAAACAGAATTCCTTCTTTCCACTCACCCCATCTTTTACTTGTAGACAAGGTTTTTCCACACAGGGACTGCCCATTTTAGGGTTAAAGAGCCCATGCAGAGATTTGACCTTTAAAGAGAAAAAGAAAATGAAAATTGTATGACACCCTCAATAGGGGATATTTTGAAAGCTAACTTGGGATGGTTTGTCTAAAATGTATGACCAGGGAATTTTTACCAATGGAAGGTTGGTAGAGTCTTCATCTGAGAATTCCTGATCAAGAGTGACAGGGTTGGATACCTAGAGGCAAGACCTCAGTCTTCACACCCCAAAACAGCACCACGGCCTCCACATAACTCAGGAAGCACCCTCTGTTTTTTGTTTCCATTATTTTTGAAAAGGTTCAGGTTGCTATATTCAGTTTTTTGATCCTACCTATATTTCCTAATCAGATGTTCAACAGCTTTAACATCTATGTGACTATGACATAGATGTTATATCTAAAACACCGGTGCTGAGACCTAGAAAGCCAGTTTTCCCTTATTTCTGTTAACTGAGTATTATGGGTTGAGGTGTATTCCCCCACATTCAATTCATATATTGACTCATATGCTAAAGTCTTAACCCCCAGGATCTTAGAGTGTGTCTTTATTTGGAAATAGGGTCTCTACAGAGGTGGTCAAATTAAATTGAGGTCATTAGGGTGGGTCTTTTGCTGTTTATTTGGTTTGGTTTTTTTTTTTTTTTTTGAGATGGGGTTTTACTGTGTCACCCAGGCTGGAGTGCAGTGGCATGATCTCAGCTCACCGCAGCCCCAACCTCCCAGGCTCAGGTGATCCTCCCATTCCAGTCTCCCAAATAGCTGGGACCACAGGCATGACCACCGAACCTGGCTAATTTTTGTATTTTTTTTAGAAATGGGATCTTGCTGTTGCCCAGGCTGGCCTTGAACTTCTGAACTCAAGCAATTCTTCCGCCTCGGCCTCCCAAAGCACTGGGACTACAGGCATGGACCATTGCCCCTGGACAGGATGGGTCTTAATCCAGTATGACTGGTATCTTTATAAAAAGGAGAAATTTGGTCACAGAGATAGGCATGCATAGAAGGAGGATAATAGAAAGCAGATGGCCATCTACAAGCCAAGGAGAGAGGCCTGGAACACATCCTTCCTCGATAGCACTCAGAAGGAACCAACCCTGCAGACAGGGCTTGATTTTGGACTTGTAGCCCCCAGAATGGTGAGACAATACATTTCTGTTGTGCTTTGTTACAGCAGCCCCAGCAAACCAATACACCTAACATATGCTATAGAGCCACATTGTTCTTCCACATCACAGTGGACGGCAAGCCCTGGGGCCACATCTCCTTCCTTGAGCTGTGTGCAGACAGAGTTCCAAAGATAGCAAACAACTTTTGTACTCTGGCTATTATGGGTCAAATTGTATTCCCCCACACCCAATTCATATGTTGACTCATATACTAGAGTCCTAACCCCCCAGATCTTTGAGCACTGGAGAGAAAAGAAGTATTCCTGCTTTCACAGAATTATTCCAGGGGTTTTATGCCAGCATGGTGACTTCACATGCCTTAGTGGTACTGACACAAGTTCATCTGTGGGGAAAAATTTGAGGATGAGAACTTCATCCTAACACATACAGGTCCTGGCATCTTGTCCATATCAAATTCTGAACCCAACATAAACGGTTCCAGTCTATCATCTGCACAGCTGGGCCTGAGTGGTTGGATGGCAAGCATGTGGTTTTTTGGCAAGGTAAAGAGGGAAGGAATATCTTGGAAGGCACAGAGTGCTTTGGGTCCAGAAATGGCAAGACCAACAAGAAGATGGCCATTGCCAGCTGTGGACAAGTCTAATAAATTTGGCTTGTGTTTTATCTTAACCACCACACTGTTCTTTCTGTAGCTCAAGAGACTATCCCTCCATCCCATCTGCTTGCAATGCCCATTATCTTTGTGCTCTTGTTGCAATTCTTTGGGTTCCATATTTTCCTTATTCTCCTCTAAGTCTAGCTGGATTACAGAGTTAAGTTTATAATTATGAAATAAAAGCTAAATAACAAGAACAAATGCTTATCTTCCCAAAATAAAATATCATGTAGCAATCAAAATGCTAATGATGTAAAAACATCCAATGAGAGGGAGATGGCGGGGAGTGGAGGGAGAAATGTTAATATTTCTCCCTCGTTTGTTGGCTCACGGGTGATTTTTACGGCCTTAAGTAGCAATATTTTCTAAATTCTTTACAAAAGACATGAATAACCATTATAATTAGAAAAATATAAAAAAAACTTGGGTAGCAGAATTCATAAAACAATTTCTTATGGGAATGATCTTGAGATAATTTGGCCTAGTTTTTAATTCATATAAATATTTTATTTTAATAAGTATATATATAAGTGGACACAAATCTTAAGTGTACAGCATAAATTTTCACGAAATAAAGTAGCCACATAAACAGTACCCAGATAAAAAAATTGAGCAATACCAGCATGCCAGAGACCTCTCATGCTCTCTTCTATTACTATCCCCTAAAGATAGTTGTTACTCTGTCTTCTAACACTATCAATGGCTTTACCTCTTTAAAAAATGTTATGTAAGTGGAATCATACAGTATACACTCTTCTTACTCAATGTTTTTGGTGCGGTTCCTCCAAATTTTCACATGTAGACATAACTTGTTAATTCTCATAGCCAGATAGCATGGGTTGGCAAACTGTGGCTTACAGGCTTACAGGCCAGCTGACTGTTTTGTAAATAAAGCTTTATTGGAACACAGCCATACTCATTCCTTTATGTCTACAACTGCTTTCATGCTACAATGGCAGCATTGAGTAATTGTAACAGAGATCATATGGCCCTCAAAACCTAAAATATTTACTATCTGGCCCCTTACAGAAAACAGTTTGCCAACCCCTGTGATACAGTATTATGTGCCTATGCCACAATCTATTTATCCACTATACCGTTGATGAGCAACTGTGTTGATTTTAGTTTGGGGTTATCATGGAGTTGCCAGATTTAGCAAATAAAAATACCTAATGTCTGCTTAAATTTGAATTTAGACAAACAATAAATAATATTTTTAGTGTAAGTATATCCCAGATACTGCATGGCAACCCTAGGCTATGTGAATATATATATGAATATATGAATAGCATAACTATGAATATTTGAATAGGTGTCTTTTGGTGAACGCGTATACCCAACTCTGTTGGGTATATTGCTAGCAGTGAAATTGCTCAGCCATGAAGGATGTGTAGGCTCATGCTTAGCAAATACTAACAAAGATTTTTCCAAAGCAGTTTTACCAGTTTACAGTTTCACTAGCAGTGTAAGACTTCTTATCTTTGGCAATCCTTAGTATAGTTGGTCCTTTTAATTTTAACCAACGTGATGGGTATGTAGTTGTATCCCATTATAGTCTTAATTTATATATTCCTGCCGACTCATGAATTTAAGCATTAGTTGGGCTGTCTTTTTCATGGTGACCAGTGATTTATTATATGTTCTAACTTCAGTTAGTGAACTAGAGCAATTATATATCCTTTCTCTTTGTCTCTTCATTTTCTCTCTCTTTGGAATTTTACTGGGGGAAGAAGAAAAGAAAGTGGGTTTCAGCATGAAAGAATCTAAACAGTCATTAGTGAAAGAGTGTGTAGCAGTGCTGTTCAATAGAACTTTCGGAAGAAGTAATGGGAATACTCTGTATCTGTGATGTCCTGTATGGTAGCCACTGGCCTCACACAGCCCTTGAGCACTTGAAATGTGGCTACTGTGACTGAGTAATTGAGTTTTAAATTTTTATCAATTTTAATTAATTGAAATTTAAGTAGCCACATGAGGCCAGTGACTACAGAATTGAACAGTGCATGTCTCACAGATGGGCTAAGAGTAAGCCAGTTATGAAGAAGCTGATACAGGAAGACCTGCTAAAATATGTCAACGGAGAGTTTCTCTTTCTGAACTCCGAGGAGCTGTTCAAATAAGATTGGTCTGGAAAGAGTTTTGGGTGGCTGGAGGTATTTTCACCCCTCCTCTTACTGTGCCTAACCTTACTATTGTTGCCATTCTCACATTTCTGTATTATTCCATCTCCCTTGTTCTGTTCCGATGCTGGTTTGTCAGTTTTTCTGAGCTCTCAATTAAACACAGTGAAATGAATCTCTTCCAAGTGCCTTTTTAGTGACTAAATTGAATAGTTGGCTCAGAATGCTACAAAGTCCTCTCCCTCAGGAAGAACCAAGTTTTACTATTAAGATCCTGATCGATTTACCAGCTTTACCTGACACCTCTTGGGGTGGCCTCCAGGTTCACACTTTCTCCTTTTTGGGAAGACTCCCAGACACACGGGGATAGGTCCTGAGTGATCATATTTGAGCCACACAATCTTGTTATGCTTGCTGTAGATCCGTGGTTCAAAAACGTTCAAGTGTGTCTGAATCAGTTGGCGGACTTGTGAAGACACAGGTGGTGGGGACCCATCCCTAAAACTTCTTTTCCAGTAGGTGTGTAGGTGTGGCCCAAGTATCTGCATATCTAACAAGTTCTCAGGTGATACTGATGTTGCTGGTCTGGGGATTGTACTTTAAGAACCACAGCTGTAGATAATGAAGTCAGGGACTGTTGCCTGACATAGGACAATAAGCTTCTTTCAGAAATTTGAAATTTGGAACAAAGAGCTCGGAGTCCCAGTGTTGTAGACCAGTGCTCTGGAGAGAAGGTCTGAAAACTACCACTGCTTAGGTTCCTAGTTTGTCGGGTTCCTGTTTGTCTTGAGCCTTGATTGTTTAATCCTTCCAATAAATCCCATTACATTCTTTGTTTTGCATAAACTGGCCATAGAAAGTTTTTGTTGCCTGCCCCTAAAAGAACTTTAACTAAAGCATGAGTATGTCAGTTAAAGTGTTCCACCAAAAAAACAGAAACGATCCTAAGAAGTATTTAAAACAGAGATAATGTGGTCCAGAGAATTGGCCATACTGTGATAGAAGATCTGCGAAGCCAAACACCCAACGCAGAGATTAGCAAGAGCAGGAAGCTATCTCTACTTCTAGGCAGGAGGGACAAAGGGAGAAGGTGGTGTTACTAGGCCAGGGTGACCTGAAAGAAGCTGGAACCACAACAGACCAGTCCAACAAGAAAAATGCTGCCAGAAACATCACCCAACGCACCTCTGAGGAAGAAATTCCCTAGCTTCTCCCTTCCTCCTGCCTCCAATCCCCCAGCAGTGCCTCTCCATGCTGGGAAGCTTGGGAAAAGCCCCCTATGTTACTGAGGACAGCAGGGGGATCCTGAAGAAGAACAACATAGAGATCTGAGAACAAGTCAAGGACTGGCACTGTTCAACCCTGAATTTCTCATTTTAGTCTACAAAGTACATTTTACCTACTTACCAATTAAAGTGAGATAATATGTGCATGCTATATTCTTTCCAATAGTCTCTGTTAATAAGAATTTTTAATTTAAATGGGTTTTTATTACCTTGTTCCATAATTAGGCGTGACATTTCTGAGATAATCTTTTGGGAAAAATTGCAAATGACATCAAGAACTAACATTTGTATAGTGCTTTTCAGTTTGAAAAATATTTTTACATGCCTCATTTAATTTAATCCTCAAAAACCTCATGAAATATATATTATTGTTAAACTTATTTTATAAATAAGGAAACAGGCTCAGACAGAATAAATAACACAAATATGCAAAGTAACATGGATCACAAATAATGGAATGGCACAATCCCAAACCTGGACTTAGTATACAACCTTGATTGTTGCAAAACACCAAGCTTTTGCATGAAAGTACACGCAAGGCTACAAACTTTCAACTCTTTCTCTCTGTTGATACCTCATTTCCTCCCTTATCTAAAATTCAATATCTAGAGTAAAACCTTGTAACCAGCACTGACAGAGGTGATTTTAAAAGATCATCGCTTCCTGGTGCCTTCTCCTCATCCCCTACCTGTATAAACTGTCAATTAAATCTATTCTTAGTGGTCTCACAGGTTCCTAATTAATAGGCCACGATTATGGGATGAGGCAGGGCTTTTCATAAGGTCTTCAGAACAGCAGCAGTTATGTAAAATGAAAAGACAGAAAGTAAAGAAACCCATTTTGACTGATAATATCAATTAGCTAGACAGAGTGCATATCTTTGATGATTTATGAGACTACTTGGCCGCCTAGAAAAAATTAAATGCAGACATGCACAATGATTGTGTATGAAAGTGAGTGAGAATGTGTGTGTGAGTTCCCTTCTGTCTCCATAGAAGTGGTTAAGCTTCCTCTGCTACTAGTTCTACAGACTGTATTTCTCAT